>NC_057795.1:306416019-306425719 GCF_018294505.1 Triticum aestivum | reverse complement strand
CGCCCCGCCGCCCAACCCCACCTCGCCGGAGCCACCTCGCCGGAGGTACCGCACTGGATCCAAGCCGCCGGTTTTTTTTAAACCGTTTGGTTTATTTTTATTTTTTTTAGAAACCCTAGTTCGGTTTTTTTAGATCGGTTCGCCGGTTTTCTCGATTCTTCTAATTAGCGGACATTCGTCCGTACATTCGTTTAAACGAATGGTTTTCTTCCATTAGTTACAGATAACGAACGCTCGTCCGTTAGTCTATTCTTCAGTTTTCTTTTATCGGATTTATCTACGATTATTTTCAGTCGCGATTTCTGATCCGATCTTAGTTTCTGTTTATCTTTTCGCTCGTTAGTCGGAATAAGGTGATTCAAACGCCTAGAGTTTCGTGTCGAGACTCTCCTTCTGTTTAATCAACTTAAACAAGATTTCTATACTGTAAAATTTGACCTTAGTTCAGATTAGTAAACGGATCTTGTTTCTTTCGTCGTTTGAGTTTCGTTGCTCCGTTTGATTTGATTCTTTTTGCAAACCGGAGTTCTTAAGTTGAACTTTCTGGTCAATCTCTTTTATTTTGAAGTTTTGCTCATGCATCTTTGCTAGTTGCTTGTGTATGTTATTGATTGTTTGCGATACAATTCCCAGAGTGCGAAGCGTGTTACTACAAGTCTCTAGGATTCACGGATCGTCAGCTAGGCAAGTAACACATTGATCATACTCTTTTCATACCCAGTTTTTATGCATTAGTTCAATCCTCAAACATTGCATGGTTAGGATGTCATTAACTTGTGGGTTGGGAAGTAGTTGATGAGGTAGAACCTATTGCCCTGTTACTATCAAACCCTTGGGAGTTACTTCTACGCGTTGCTTATATTGCCATGCTATGCTCGTAGACGTGGTTTGGGTTTGAGTGTATCCATGACAGATGTGAGATTGTTAATTAATGGTTTATTTAAGGTGGCAACTTAAAATTCACATCTGGGTGGACTGAGGCACCTAGGGAACCCAATGTTGTCTGTTTTTTTTGGAAATCCCGTGTGATCTTCCTATGGACCGCCACCCAGGCTTAAAGGGAACTGAGATGATTCATGCTAGAAACTTCCGTGTGCAGCCACAAGCTATTATGGGCTCTAGCATAGTTGAGTAAGTTACGTGAAGCTCTCGAAGAGGTAGATCAGCAGGTAGTGGGTTTTGTAGGTTTGGTATGGTCTACCCGGAGTAGGGAGTTAATGTTTCTGAAAGACTATGTCTCGGTCATCCGTTTCTCAAACACCGTGCAGTGCGAGAAATCCGACGGAAGCGATCGAGTCTTGTGGGGAAAAGTGCGCAAACCTCTGCAGAGTGTACAATCTAATCATGGTTAGCCATGTCCCCGGTTATGGACAAATCTTGAGTATCTAGTACTTGGGTTATCACATGTATCACATCACTCTTAATTAATATTGTTGGATTGTTAATTACTTTAATTGGGATTGAGTTGGGGTTACCTTCTCAATTTTTCAACCACCATGATAGTTAAAATAAAATTTATTCCTTTGCTGTAGGGAAAATTTTGCTTTTCGCAAAACTATAACCATAGAGCTTTCCACCAGCCAAATATGCATGTAGTGATAGCATTATTCTATTCTTGCTCTACTGTGTTATATTGCCAGCATATTCCATGTGCTGACCCATTTTCGGGCTGCAACGTATTATGTTGCAGACTTTTCAGACGAGGAGTAAGGTTCGTTAGGTCGTTGCCGTGCAGCTCAGCTACGTCGTTGGAGTTGATGGACTCACTTTATCTTCGAAGCCTTCCGCTGTTATTGCATTAGATGGCCTTAAGCCATATTATTGTAATAAGTTCTCTTTTGAGACATTCGATGTAATAAGTGTGTGATTGCTACTCTGTTATAAATCCTTCGAGTACTATGCATGTCAGCATTACTGATCCAGGGATGACACTGAAGCACAGAGACTTGATCGTTTGAGGTCGGGTCGCTACAAGATGGTATGAGAGCACACGCTGAGTGTAGGACACGACCACTAAGATAAACCATAGGTCACTCTTCTCTACTCATTTCTGACTCCTCTCCTTTTTCCACTCTTTAGGATGACGAACATGAAGAACAAGTTTGCACTACCGTATGAGGATACACCTTTTGGATGCCACTTGAAGGAAGCCACTAGGTACTTGAACATTGGAATACCAAGTTGCTGGCGAACGTTGCAGAAAACAAAAATTTTCCTACTCGTTTCACCAAGATCATCTAGGAGTTCATCTAGCAACGAGTGATTAGATGCATCTACATACCTTTGTAGATCGCGAGCGGAAGCGTTCAAAAGAACGGTGATGATGTAGTCGTACTCGACGTGATTCAAATCACCGATGACCAGCGCCGAACGGACGGCACCTCCGTGTTCAACACACGTACGGAACAGCCATGTCTCCTCCTTCTTGATCCAGCAAGGGAGGGAGGAGAGGTTGAGGGAGATGGCACCAGCAGCAGCACGACAGCGTGGTGTTGAAGGAGCTGCAGTACTCCGGCAGAGCTTCGCTAAGCACTATGGAGGAGGAGGAGGTGTTGGGGAGGGAGAAGGAGGCAACCAAAGGCCAAGGCGTTCAGGTATGAAGTCCCTCCTCTCCCCCACTATATATAGGAGGGCCAAGGGGGGTGGCCGGCCCTAGGAGATCCAATCTCCTAGGGGGTGCGGCGGCCAAGGGGGGTTTCCTTCCCCCCCCCCCCCCAAGGCACCTAGGAGGTGCCTTCCCCTCCTAGGACTCTTCCCCCTCTAAACCCTAGGTGCATGGGCCTATGTGGGGCTGGTGCCCTTGGCCCATTAGGCCAAGGCGCACCCCCTTACAGCCCATGTGGCCCCCCGGGACAGGTGGACCCACCCGGTGGACCCCCGGGACCCTTCCGGTGGTCCCGGTACAATACCGATAACCCCGAAACTTGTCCCGATGCCCGAAACAGGACTTCACATATATAAATCTTTACCTCCGGACCATTCCGGAACTCCTCGTGACGTCCGGGATCTCATCCGGGACTCCGAACAACATTCGGGTTACTGCATATACATATCCCTACAACCCTAGCGTAACTGAACCTTAAGTGTGTAGACCCTACGGGTTCGGGAGACAAGCAGACATGACCGAGACGACTCTCCGGTCAATAACCAACAGCGGGATCTGGATACCCATGTTGGCTCCCACATGCTCCACGATGATCTCATCGGATGAACCACGATGTCGAGGATTCTATCAACCCCGTACGCTATTCCCTTTGTCTATCGATATGTTACTTGCCCGAGATTCGATCGTCGGTATCCCAATACCTCGTTCAATCTCGTTACCGGCAAGTCACTTTACTCGTACCGTAATGCATGATCCCGTGACCAGACATTTGGTCACTCTGAGCTCATTATGATGATGCATTACCGAGTGGGCCCAGTGATACCTCTCCGTCATACGGAGTGACAAATCCCAGTCTTGATCCATGTCACCCAACAGACACTTTTGGAGATACCCGTAGTCTACCTTTATAGTCACCCAGTTACGTTGTGACGTTTGGCATACCCAAAGCACTCCTACGGTATCTGGGAGTTACACGATCTCATGGTCTAAGGAAAAGATACTTTGACATTGGAAAACTCTAGCAAACGAACTATACGATCTTGTGCTATGTTTAGGATTGGGTCTTGTCCATCACATCATTCTCCTAATGATGTGATCTCGTTATCAATGACATCTAGTGTCCATAGTCAGGAAACCATGACTATCTGTTGATCAACGAGCTAGTCAACTAGAGGCTCACTAGGGACATGTTGTTGTCTGTTATTCACACATGTATTACGATTTCCGGATAACACAATTATAGCATGAATAAAGACAATTATCATGAACAAGGAAATATAATAATAATGCTTTTATTTTTGCCTCTAGGGCATATTTCCAACAGTCTCCCACTTGCACTAGAGTCAATAATCTAGTTACATTGTGATGAATCGAACACCCATGGAATTCTGGTGTTGATCATGTTTTGCTCTAGGGAGAGGTTTAGTCAACGGATCTGCTACATTCAGGTCCATATGTACTTTACAAATCTCTATGTCTCCATCTTGAACATTTTCACGAATGGAGTTGAAGCGACGCTTGATGTGCCTTGTCTTCTTGTGAAACCTGGGCTCCTTGGCAAGTGCAATAGCTCCAGTGTTGTCACAGAAGAGCTTGATCGGCCCCGACGCATTGGGTATGACTCCTAGGTCGGTGATGAACTCCTTCACCCATATTGCTTCATGTGCTGCCTCCGAGGCTGCCATGTACTCCGCTTCACATGTAGATCCCGCCACGACGCTTTGCTTGCAACTGCACCAGCTTACTGCCCCACCATTCAAAATATACACGTATCCGGTTTGTGACTTAGAGTCATCCAGATCTGTGTCGAAGCTAGCATCGACGTAACCCTTTACGACGAGCTCTTCGTCACCTCCATAAACGAGAAACATTTCCTTAGTCCTTTTCAGGTACTTCAGGATATTCTTGACCGCTGTCCAGTGTTCCTTGCCGGGATTACTTTGGTACCTTCCTACCAAACTTACGACAAGGTTTACATCAGGCCTGGTACACAGCATGGCATACATAATAGAACCTATGGCTGAGGCATAGGGGATGACGCTCATCTCTTCTATATCTTCTGCCGTGGTCGGACATTGAGCTGAGCTCAATTTCATACCTTGCAACACAGGCAAGAACCCCTTCTTGGATTGATCCATATTGAACTTCTTCAATATCTTATCAAGGTATGTGCTTTGTGAAAGACCTATGAGGCGTCTCGATCTATCTCTATAGATTTTGATGCCTAATATATAAGCAGCTTCTCCAAGGTCCTTCATTGAAAACTTTTATTCAAGTAGGCATTGATGCTGTCCAAGAGTTCTATATCATTTCCCATCAAAAGTATGTCATCTACATATAGTATGAGAAATGCTACAGAGCTCCCACTCACTTTCTTGTAAACGCAGGCTTCTCCATAAGTCTTTGTAAACCCAAACGCTTTGATCATCTCATCAAAGCGAATGTTCCAACTCCGAGATGCTTGCACCAGCCCATAAATCGAGCGTTGGAGCTTGCACACTTTGTCAGTATTCTTAGGATCGACAAAACCTTCCGGCTGTATCATATACAATTCTTCCTTAAGGAAACCATTAAGGAATGCCGTTTTGACGTCCATTTGCCATATTTCGTAATCATAGAATGCGGCAATTGCTTACATGATTCGGATGGACTTCAGCTTCGCTACCGGTGAGAAAGTCTCATCGTAGTCAACCCCTTGAACTTGTCGATAACCCTTAGCGACAAGTCGAGCTTTATAGATGGTCACATTACCATCCGCATCTGTCTTCCTCTTAAAGATCCATTTATTTTTCTATGGCTCGCCGTTCTACGGGCAAGTCAGTCAAAGTCCATACTTCGTTTTCATACATGGATCCTATCTCGGATTTCATGGCTTCTAGCCATTTGTCAGAATCCGGGCCCGCCATCGCTTCTTCATAGTTCGAAGGTTCACCGTTGTCTAACAGCATGATTTCCAAGACAGGGTTGCCGTACCACTCTGGTGCGGAACGTGTCCTTGTGGACCTTCGAATTTCAGTAGGGGCTTGATCAGAAGTATCTTGATCATTATCATTAACTTCCTCTCTAGTCGGTGCTGGCACCTCAGGAACATTTTCTTGAGTTGCGCCATTTTCCGGTTCAAGAGGCAATACTTCATCAAGCTCTACTTTCCTCCCACTTACTTCTTTCGAGAGAAACTCTTTCTCCAGAAAGGACCCATTCTTGGCAACAAAGATCTTGCCTTCGGATCTGAGGTAGAAGGTGTACCCAATAGTTTCTTTTGGGTATCCTATGAAGACGCATTTTTCCGATTTGGGTTCGAGCTTTTCAGGTTGAAGTTTCTTGACATAAGCATCGCATCCCCAAACTTTTAGAAACGACAGCTTAGGTTTCTTCCCAAACCACAATTCATACGGTGTCGTCTCAACGGATTTCGACGGATCCCTATTTAAAGTGAATGCGGCAGTCTCTAAAGCATAGCCCCAAAAGGAAAGCGGTAAATCGGTAAGAGACATCATAGATCGCACCATATCTAACAGAGTGCGATTACGACGTTCGGACACACCATTACGCTGAGGTGTTCCAGGCGGCGTGAGTTGTGAAACTATTCCACATTTTTCTTAGGTGTGTGCCAAACTCGTGACTCAAGTATTCTCCTCCACGATCTGATCGTAGAAACTTGATTTTCCTGTCACGTTGATTTTCAACCTCACTCTGAAATTCCTTGAACTTTTCAAAGGTTTCAGACTTGTGTTTCATTAAGTAGATATACCCATACCTACTCAAATCATCAGTGAGGGTGAGAACATAACGATAGCCACCGCGAGCCTCAACACTCATTGGACCGCACACATCGGTATGTATGATTTCCAATAAGTCGGTTGCTCGCTCCATTGTTCCTGAGAACGGAGTCTTGGTCATTTTACCCATAAGGCATGGTTCGCACGTGTCAAATGATTCATAATCAAGAGACTCTAAAAGTCCATCAGCATGGAGCTTCTTCATGCGTTTGACACCTATGTGACCAAGGCGGCAGTGCCACAGGTATGTGGGACTATCATTATCAACCTTACTTCTTTTGGTACTCACATTATGAATATGTGTAGCATCACGTTCGAGATTCATAAGGAATAAACCATTCACCATAGGAGCATGACCATAAAACATATCTCTCAAAAAAATGGAACAACCATTATTCTCAGATTTAAAAGAGTAGCCATCTTGAATTAAACGAGATCCCGATACAATGTTCATGCTCAAAGCTGGCACTAAATAACAATTATTAAGGTTTAAAACTAATCCCGAAGGGAGATGCAGAGGCAGCGTGCCGACGGCGATCACATTGACCTTGGAACCATTCCCGACGCGCATCGTCACCTCGTCCTTTGCCTATTTCCGTTTATTCCGCAGCCCCTGCTTTGAGTTACAAATGTGAGCAACTGCACCGGTATCAAATACCCAGGAGCTACTACGGGCACTAGTAAGGTACACATCAATTACATGTATATCACATATACCTTTTGTTTTGCCGGCCTTCTTATCCGCTAAGTACTTAGGGCAGTTCCGCTTCCAGTGACCGCTTCCCTTGCAATAAAAGCACTCAGTCTCGGGCTTGGGTCCATTCTTTGGCTTCTTCCCGGCAGCTTGCTTGCCGGGCGCGGCAACCTCCTTGCCGTCCTTCTTGAAGTTCTTTTTACCCTTGCCTTTCTTGAACTTAGTGGTTTTATTGACCATCAACACTTGATGTTCCTTCCTGACTTCTACCTCTGCTGATTTCAGCATAGCAAATACTTCAGGAATGGTCTTTTCCATCCCCTGCATATTGAAGTTCATCACAAAGCTCTTGTAGCTTGGTGGAAGCGACTGGAGGATTCTGTCAATGACCGCATCATCCGGGAGATTAACTCCCAGCTGAGTCAAGCGGTTATGCAACCCAGACATAGTGAGTATGTGCTCACTGACAGAACTGTTTTCCTCCATCTTACAGCTAAAGAATTTGTTGGAGACTTCATATCTCTCGAGCCGGGCATGATCTTGGAAAACCATTTTCAGCTCTTCGAACATCTCATATGCTCCATGTCTCTCAAAACGCTTTTCGAGCCCCGGCTCTAGGCTGTAAAGCATGCCGCACTGAACGAGGGAGTAGTCATCGGAACGTGCCTGCCAAGCGTTCATAACATCTTGTTCTGCACGGAGAACGGGTGCGTCACCAAGCGGTGCTTGTAGGACATAATCTTTCTTGGCAGCTATGAGGATGATCCTCAGGTTCCGGACCCAGTCCGTATAGTTGCTGCCATCGTCTTTCAGCTTAGTTTTCTCTAGGAACGCGTTGAAGTTGAGGACTACGTTGGCCATTTGATCTACAAGACATATTGTAAAATATTTAGACTAAGTTCATCATAATTAAGTTCAACCAATCAAATTATTAGTGAACTCCCACTTAGATTAGACATCCCTCTAGTCATCTAAGTATTACATGATCCGAGTTAAACTAGACCGTGTCCGATCATCACGTGAGACGGACTAGTCAACATCGATGAACATCTTCATGTTGATCGTATCTTCTATACGACTCATGCTCGACCTTTCGGTCTTCTGTGTTCCGAGGCCATGTCTGTACATGCTAGGCTCATCAAGTCAACCTAAGTGTTTGCATGTGTAAATCTGTCTTACACCCGTTGTATGTGAACGTCTGAATAAAACACCCGATCATCACGTGATGTTTTGAAACAGCGAACTGTCGCAACGGTGCACAGTTAGGGGGAACACTTCTTGAAATTATTGTGAGGGATCATCTTATTTACTACCGTCGTTCTAAGTAAACAAGATGCAAAACATGATAAACATCACATGCAATCAAATAATAAACGTGACATGATATGGCCAATATCACATAGCTCCTTTGATCTCCCTCTTGGGGCTCCATGATCATCTTGTCACCGGCTTGACACCATGATCTCCATCATCATGATCTCCATCATCGTGTCTCCATGAAGTTGCTCGCCAACTATTACTTCTACTACTATGGCTAACGCGTTTAGCAATAAAGTAAAGTAATTTACATGGCGTTTCTCGATGACACGCAGGTCATTAAAAGAATAAAGACAACTCCTATGGCTCCTGCCGGTTGTCATACTCATCGACATGCAAGTCGTGAATCCTATTACAATAGCATGAACATCTCATACATCACATATAGATCATTCATCATTCATCACAACTTTGGCCATATCATATCACAAACCACTTGCTGCAAAAACAAGTTAGACGTCCTCTAATTGTTGTTGCAAGTTTTACGTGGCTGAATTAGGGTTCTAGCAAGAACGTCTTCTTACCTACGTTAAAGCCACAACATGATTTGTCAACTTCTATTTACCCTTCATAAGGACCCTGTTCATCGATTCTGCTCCAACTAAAGTGGGAGAGACAGACACCCGCCAGCCACCTTATGCAACTAGTGCATGTTAGTCGGTGGAACCGGTCTCACGTAAGCGTACGTGTAAGGTTGGTCCGGGCCGCTTCATCCCACAATACCGCTGAAGCAAGAAAGGACTAGTAACGGCAAGAAAGTTGACAAATCTACGCCCACAACAAATTGTGTTCTACTCGCGCAAGAAGAACTACGCATAGACCTAGCTCATGATGCCACTGCTGGGGAACGTTGCAGAAAACAAAAAATTTCCTACTCGTTTCACCAAGATCATCTAGGAGTTCATCTAGCAACGAGTGATTAGATGCATCTACATACCTTTGTAGATCGCGAGCGGAAGCGTTCAAAAGAACGGTGATGATGTAGTCGTACTCGACGTGATTCAAATCACCGATGACCAGCGCCGAACGGACGGCACCTCCGCGTTCAACACACGTACGGAATAGCCACGTCTCCTCCTTCTTGATCCAGCAAGGGAGGGAGGAGAGGTTGAGGGAGATGGCACCAGCAGCAGCACGACAGCGTGGTGTTGAAGGAGCTGCAGTACTCCGGCAGAGCTTCGCTAAGCACTATGGAGGAGGAGGAGGTGTTGGGGAGGGAGAAGGAGGCAACCAAAGGCCAAGGCGTTCAGGTATGAAGTCCCTCCTCTCCCCCACTATATATAGGAGGGCCAAGGGGGGGTGGCC